>NW_026600219.1:277500-283353 GCF_029448725.1 Salvelinus fontinalis
ATGTTACTAATGATGACCACATCCTGTATATCTGTCTACTACTAACATGTTACTAATGATGACCACATCCTGTATATCTGTCTACTACTAACATGTTACTAATGATGACCACATCCTGTATATCTGTCTACTACTAACATGTTACTAATGATGATCACATCCTGTAGAGATGTCTACTACTAACATGTTACTAATGATGACCACATCCTGTATATCTGTCTACTACTAACATGTTACTAATGATGACCACATCCTGTAGAGATGTCTACTACTAACATGTTACTAATGATGATCACATCCTGTATATCTGTCTACTACTAACATGTTACTAATGATGACCACATCCTGTAGAGATGTCTACTACTAACATGTTACTAATGATGACCACATCCTGTAGAGATGTCTACTACT
Organism: Salvelinus fontinalis; assembly: GCF_029448725.1. Lineage (NCBI taxonomy): Eukaryota > Metazoa > Chordata > Actinopteri > Salmoniformes > Salmonidae > Salvelinus > Salvelinus fontinalis. The sequence continues at coordinate 277,912 of NW_026600219.1, forward strand.
AACATGTTACTAATGATGACCACATCCTGTATATCTGTCTACTACTAACATGTTACTAATGATGACCACATCCTGTATATCTGTCTACTACTAACATGTTACTAATGATGACCACATCCTGTAGAGATGTCTACTACTAACATGTTACTAATGATGATCACATCCTGTAGAGATGTCTACTACTAACATGTTACTAATGATGACCACATCCTGTAGAGATGTCTACTACTAACATGTTACTAATGATGACCACATCCTGTAGAGATGTCTACTACTAACATGTTACTAATGATGACCACATCCTGTAGAGATGTCTACTACTAACATGTTACTAATGATGACCACATCCTGTAGAGATGTCTACTACTAACATGTTACTAATGATGATCACATCCTGTATATCTGTCTACTACTAACATGTTACTAATGATGATCACATCCTGTAGAGATGTCTACTACTAACATGTTACTAATGATGATCACATCCTGTATATCTGTCTACTACTAACATGTTACTAATGATGACCACATCCTGTATATCTGTCTACTACTAACATGTTACTAATGATGACCACATCCTGTATATCTGTCTACTACTAACATGTTACTAATGATGACCACATCCTGTAGAGATGTCTACTACTAACATGTTACTAATGATGACCACATCCTGTAGAGATGTCTACTACTAACATGTTACTAATGATGACCACATCCTGTATATCTGTCTACTACTAACATGTTACTAATGATGACCACATCCTGTATATCTGTCTACTACTAACATGTTACTAATGATGACCACATCCTGTAGAGATGTCTACTACTAACATGTTACTAATGATGACCACATCCTGTAGAGATGTCTACTACTAACATGTTACTAATGATGACCACATCCTGTAGAGATGTCTACTACTAACATGTTACTAATGATGACCACATCCTGTAGAGATGTCTACTACTAACATGTTACTAATGATGACCACATCCTGTAGAGATGTCTACTACTAACATGTTACTAATGATGACCACATCCTGTAGAGATGTCTACTACTAACATGTTACTAATGATGATCACATCCTGTATATCTGTCTACTACTAACATGTTACTAATGATGATCACATCCTGTAGAGATGTCTACTACTAACATGTTACTAATGATGATCACATCCTGTAGAGATGTCTACTACTAACATGTTACTAATGATGATCACATCCTGTATATCTGTCTACTACTAACATGTTACTAATGATGATCACATCCTGTATATCTGTCTACTACTAACATGTTACTAATGATGACCACATCCTGTAGAGATGTCTACTACTAACATGTTACTAATGATGACCACATCCTGTATATCTGTCTACTACTAACATGTTACTAATGATGACCACATCCTGTAGAGATGTCTACTACTAACATGTTACTAATGATGACCACATCCTGTATATCTGTCTACTACTAACATGTTACTAATGATGATCACATCCTGTATATCTGTCTACTACTAACATGTTACTAATGATGACCACATCCTGTATATCTGTCTACTACTAACATGTTACTAATGATGACCACATCCTGTATATCTGTCTACTACTAACATGTTACTAATGATGATCACATCCTGTAGAGATGTCTACTACTAACATGTTACTAATGATGACCACATCCTGTATATCTGTCTACTACTAACATGTTACTAATGATGACCACATCCTGTATATCTGTCTACTACTAACATGTTACTAATGATGACCACATCCTGTAGAGATGTCTACTACTAACATGTTACTAATGATGATCACATCCTGTAGAGATGTCTACTACTAACATGTTACTAATGATGATCACATCCTGTAGAGATGTCTACTACTAACATGTTACTAATGATGATCACATCCTGTAGAGATGTCTACTACTAACATGTTACTAATGATGACCACATCCTGTAGAGATGTCTACTACTAACATGTTACTAATGATGATCACATCCTGTATATCTGTCTACTACTAACATGTTACTAATGATGACCACATCCTGTATATCTGTCTACTACTAACATGTTACTAATGATGACCACATCCTGTATATCTGTCTACTACTAACATGTTACTAATGATGACCACATCCTGTATATCTGTCTACTACTAACATGTTACTAATGATGATCACATTCTGTAGAGATGTCTACTACTAACATGTTACTAATGATGACCACATCCTGTAGAGATGTCTACTACTAACATGTTACTAATGATGATCACATCCTGTATATCTGTCTACTACTAACATGTTACTAATGATGATCACATCCTGTATATCTGTCTACTACTAACATGTTACTAATGATGACCACATCCTGTATATCTGTCTACTACTAACATGTTACTAATGATGACCACATCCTGTAGAGATGTCTACTACTAACATGTTACTAATGATGACCACATCCTGTATATCTGTCTACTACTAACATGTTACTAATGATGATCACATCCTGTATATCTGTCTACTACTAACATGTTACTAATGATGACCACATCCTGTATATCTGTCTACTACTAACATGTTACTAATGATGACCACATCCTGTATATCTGTCTACTACTAACATGTTACTAATGATGATCACATCCTGTATATCTGTCTACTACTAACATGTTACTAATGATGACCACATCCTGTAGAGATGTCTACTACTAACATGTTACTAATGATGATCACATCCTGTATATCTGTCTACTACTAACATGTTACTAATGATGATCACATCCTGTAGAGATGTCTACTACTAACATGTTACTAATGATGACCACATCCTGTATATCTGTCTACTACTAACATGTTACTAATGATGACCACATCCTGTATATCTGTCTACTACTAACATGTTACTAATGATGATCACATCCTGTAGAGATGTCTACTACTAACATGTTACTAATGATGACCACATCCTGTAGAGATGTCTACTACTAACATGTTACTAATGATGATCACATCCTGTAGAGATGTCTACTACTAACATGTTACTAATGATGACCACATCCTGTATATCTGTCTACTACTAACATGTTACTAATGATGACCACATCCTGTAGAGATGTCTACTACTAACATGTTACTAATGATGACCACATCCTGTATATCTGTCTACTACTAACATGTTACTAATGATGACCACATCCTGTATATCTGTCTACTACTAACATGTTACTAATGATGATCACATCCTGTAGAGATGTCTACTACTAACATGTTACTAATGATGACCACATCCTGTATATCTGTCTACTACTAACATGTTACTAATGATGATCACATCCTGTATATCTGTCTACTACTAACATGTTACTAATGATGACCACATCCTGTATATCTGTCTACTACTAACATGTTACTAATGATGATCACATCCTGTATATCTGTCTACTACTAACATGTTACTAATGATGACCACATCCTGTATATCTGTCTACTACTAACATGTTACTAATGATGATCACATCCTGTAGAGATGTCTACTACTAACATGTTACTAATGATGACCACATCCTGTATATCTGTCTACTACTAACATGTTACTAATGATGACCACATCCTGTAGAGATGTCTACTACTAACATGTTACTAATGATGACCACATCCTGTAGAGATGTCTACTACTAACATGTTACTAATGATGATCACATCCTGTATATCTGTCTACTACTAACATGTTACTAATGATGACCACATCCTGTAGAGATGTCTACTACTAACATGTTACTAATGATGATCACATCCTGTATATCTGTCTACTACTAACATGTTACTAATGATGACCACATCCTGTAGAGATGTCTACTACTAACATGTTACTAATGATGACCACATCCTGTATATCTGTCTACTACTAACATGTTACTAATGATGATCACATCCTGTAGTGATGTCTACTACTAACATGTTACTAATGATGACCACATCCTGTAGTGATGTCTACTACTAACATGTTACTAATGATGATCACATCCTGTATATCTGTCTACTACTAACATGTTACTAATGATGATCACATCCTGTATATCTGTCTACTACTAACATGTTACTAATGATGACCACATCCTGTAGAGATGTCTACTACTAACATGTTACTAATGATGACCACATCCTGTAGAGATGTCTACTACTAACATGTTACTAATGATGATCACATCCTGTAGAGATGTCTACTACTAACATGTTACTAATGATGATCACATCCTGTATATCTGTCTACTACTAACATGTTACTAATGATGACCACATCCTGTATATCTGTCTACTACTAACATGTTACTAATGATGACCACATCCTGTAGAGATGTCTACTACTAACATGTTACTAATGATGATCACATCCTGTATATCTGTCTACTACTAACATGTTACTAATGATGATCACATCCTGTATATCTGTCTACTACTAACATGTTACTAATGATGACCACATCCTGTATATCTGTCTACTACTAACATGTTACTAATGATGACCACATCCTGTATATCTGTCTACTACTAACATGTTACTAATGATGACCACATCCTGTATATCTGTCTACTACTAACATGTTACTAATGATGACCACATCCTGTATATCTGTCTACTACTAACATGTTACTAATGATGACCACATCCTGTATATCTGTCTACTACTAACATGTTACTAATGATGATCACATCCTGTAGAGATGTCTATTACTATCATGTTACTAATGATGACCACATCCTGTATATCTGTCTACTACTAACATGTTACTAATGATGATCACATCCTGTAGAGATGTCTACTACTAACATGTTACTAATGATGACCACATCCTGTAGAGATGTCTACTACTAACATGTTACTAATGATGACCACATCCTGTAGAGATGTCTACTACTAACATGTTACTAATGATGAACACATCCTGTAGAGATGTCTACTACTAACATGTTACTAATGATGACCACATCCTGTATATCTGTCTACTACTAACATGTTACTAATGATGACCACATCCTGTAGTGATGTCTACTACTAACATGTTACTAATGATGACCACATCCTGTATATCTGTCTACTACTAACATGTTACTAATGATGACCACATCCTGTAGAGATGTCTACTACTAACATGTTACTAATGATGACCACATCCTGTATATCTGTCTACTACTAACATGTTACTAATGATGACCACATCCTGTAGAGATGTCTACTACTAACATGTTACTAATGATGACCACATCCTGTATATCTGTCTACTACTAACATGTTACTAATGATGACCACATCCTGTAGAGATGTCTACTACTAACATGTTACTAATGATGATCACATCCTGTATATCTGTCTACTACTAACATGTTACTAATGATGACCACATCCTGTATATCTGTCTACTACTAACATGTTACTAAT
>NW_026600219.1:283851-293851 GCF_029448725.1 Salvelinus fontinalis
AGTGGTTTGTTCAGTCGCTGCATGATCTCAGGTTAGGTACATCTGCTTGTTGTTTGTGTGGGTGGAAGGAGGGAGGGAGAGAGGGAGAGAATGAGAGATGGAGCAGAGAGAGAGATGAAGTGATGGTAGAGAGAATGAGAGATGGGGCAGAGAGATGGAGATGGGCCAGAGAGAAGGAGATATGGGGCAGAGAGAGAAACAGAGAGAGAGAGATGGGGTAGAGAGAGAGAGATGGGGCAGAGAGAGAAAGAGAGAGAGAGATGGGGTAGAGAGAGAAAGAGAGAGAGAGAGATGGGGTAGAGAGAGAGAGAGAGAGAGAGAGAGAGAGAGATGGGGTAGAGAGAGAGAGAGAGAGAGAGAGAGAGAGAGAGAGAGAGAGAGAGAGAGAGAGAGAGAGAGAGAGAGAGAGAGAGAGATGGGGTAGAGAGAGAGAGATGGGGCAGAGAGAGAGAGAGAGAGAGAGATGGGGTAGAGAGAGAGAGAGACAGAGAGAGAGAGAGAGAGAGATGGGGTAGAGAGAGAGATGGGGTAGAGAGAGAGATGGGGTAGAGAGAAAGAGAGAGAGAGAGATGGGGTAGAGAGAGAGAGAGAGAGAGAGAGAGAGAGAGAGAGAGAGAGAGAGAGAGAGATGGGGTAGAGAGAGAGAGATGGGGCAGAGAGAGAGAGAGAGAGAGAGATGGGGTAGAGAGAGAGAGAGACAGAGAGAGAGAGAGAGAGAGATGGGGTAGAGAGAGAGAGATGGGGTAGAGAGAGAGAGATGGGGCAGAGAGAGAGAGAGAGAGAGATGGGGTAGAGAGAGAGAGACGGGGTAGAGAGAGAAATAGAGAGATTTGGCAGAGTGATAGAGAGAGAGGTAAGCTTTGACTATGTACAGACTCAGTGAGCATAGCCTTGTTATTGAGAAAGGCCGCTGTAGGCAGACATGGCTCTCAAGAGAAGACAGGCTATGTGCACACTGCCCACAAAATGAGGTGGAAACTGAGCTGCACTTCCTAACCTCCTGCCCAAATGTATGACCATATTAGAGACACATATTTCCCTCAGATTACACAGACCCACAAATCCAATTTTGTTAAACTCCCATATCTACTGGGTGAAATACCACAGTGTGACATCACAGCAGGAAGATGTGTGACCTGTTGCCACAAGAAAAGGTCAACCAGTGAAGCACAAACACCATTGTAAATACAACCTTTATTTATGTGTATTTATTTTCCCTTGTGTACTTTAACCATTTGTACATCGTTACAACACTGTACATATACATAATATGACATTTGAAATGTCTTTATTCTTTTGAAACATCTGTATGTGTAATGTTTACTGTTAATTGTTAATGTTTATTTCACTTTTGTATATTATACTACTTCACTTGCTTTGGCGATGTTAACATACGTGTCCCGTGACAATAGAATTGAGAGAAAGACGGCGGCTGAGTCCCAAATCGTCCCCTTTCCCTCGGCCCTCAATTTGCTGGTTCACGTATGCCTCCGCCATTTGCACTAGTGTCCCAAAGCTGGAGGAGTGAAAACTATGGAGGGTGTAGGGACTAATTAGACCCTCTGATTGGCCATTCGGCCAAGCCAGCCTGCAGGCGTCAGAGGGAGTTTCTATCCCGACACCCGCTGAGATATGAGTTTGTCATTATATTTAACGGGGAGGTGTTCCTAAATATATGTCACGTGCATTTGTTTATATCTGATTTGGAGACTTGACACATGTAACGGATGAAACACTTCACCAAATTAAATGTTTAACTGTTACTGAGGTTTCTCTTTGTAAAATGACAGGGGGGGGGGATTTCAAGTTCATGCATGTTTTATTTATCTACAGATGGAACATGAATGGAATCGTTTAAGTCACAAGTCCCGAAGATGATGAGTTTCTCTGACGTTCACTCCATGTGAATCCCAAACTGCAGCCTCGGCCCCCACCAACTCCCTCGGAGGGCCCTCTGTTGTCACGTGTTGTTGATGAAACTCTGAGGGATAAACACATCAACTTCAGGAGAAGTGGTTGCCATGGAGAGACGGTCTTCGTTCTGTCTTCTGTAACATGGAGAGACGGTCTTCATTCTGTCTTCTGTAACATGTAGAGACGGTCTTCCTTCTGTCTTCTGTAACATGGAGAGACGGTCTTCATTCTGTCTTCTGTAACATGGAGAGACGGTCTTCATTCTGTCTTCTGTAACATGGAGAGGCGGTCTTCATTCTGTCTTCTGTAACATGGAGAGACGGTCTTCCTTCTGTCTTCTGTAACATGGAGAGACGGTCTTCATTCTGTCTTCTGTAACATGGAGAGACGGTCTTCATTCTGTCTTCTGTAACACGGAGAGACGGTCTTCATTCTGTCTTCTGTAACATGGAGAGACAGTCTTCCATCTGTCTTCATCTGTATTTTATTAATTATTTATCTCTGGTATGAAAAGTCAGTTTCTTGTGTTTCCAGAACTGTAATGTAAGCGATGCGTTTTACCATTTAAATCAAGCGTCTGGGCTCTTAAAACAAAACTCCCCCAGCCATAAGAAGCTGTCGTCAATAGGCGCTAAAGGTAGTTAACCCACTCGTACACATTCTCCTAACTTGATTTCCCCACAAGCAGGGCAACATTGCAATTCTGTCTCTCTCTCTGCGTGGGAAGAGCAAGGATCAGAGTAAATGGCTTTTTTTCAAAATCATCAGCATTAAGTAGCATTGTGAAGCACAAAGCCTGTTCTCATTTCCAAGACTTTCAGGTGTGTAGACCCTACCACAACAGGTTTGTAGACCCTATCACAACAGGTTTGTAGGCCCTATCACAACAGGTGTATAGACCCTATCACAACAGGTTTGTAGGCCCTATCACAACAGGCTTGTAGACCCTATTACAACAGGTGTGTAGACCCTATCACAACAGGTTTGTAGACCCTATCACAACAGGCACTACCCCAGAGATGGTTCTGATTAGAGCCCTACACCAGAGATGGTTCTGATTAGAGCCCTACACCAGAGATGGTTCTGATTAGAGCCCTACACCAGAGATGGTTCTGGTTAGAGCCCTACACCAGAGATGGTTCTGGTTAGATCCCTACACCAGAGGTGGTTCTGATTAGAGCCCTACACCAGAGATGGTTCTGATTAGAGCCCTACACCAGAGGTGGTTCTGATTAGAGCCCTACACCAGAGATGGTTCTGGTTAGATCCCTACACCAGAGGTGGTTCTGATTAGAGCCCTACACCAGAGATGGTTCTGATTAGAGCCCTACGCCAGAGATGGTTCTGATTAGAGCCCTACACCAGAGATGGTTCTGATTAGAGCCCTACATCAGAGATTGATGTGGTTAGAGCCCTACACCAGAGAGGGTTCTGATTAGAGCCCTATTCCAGAGATGGTTCTGATTAGAGCCCTACACCAGAGATGGTTCTGATTAGAGCCCTACACCAGAGATGGTTCTGATTAGAGCCCTATACCAGAGGTGGTTCTGATTAGAGCCCTACACCAGAGATGGTTATGGTTGGAGCCCTATACCAGAGATGCTTCTGATTAGAGCCCTATACCAGAGATGGTTCTGATTAGAGCCCTACACCAGAGATGGTTCTGATTAGAGCCCTACACCAGAGATGGTTCTGATTAGAGCCCTACACCAGAGATGGTTCTGATTAGAGCCCTACACCAGAGATGGTTCAGGTTACAGGAAGAGTTCTGATTAGAGCCCTACACCAGAGGTGGTTCTGATTAGAGGAGGAGTTCTGATTAGGCTATCGGTCGTGGGGTCGGAGGGTGTTGTTGTGAGAGACGGGGATCATCTGAAACGGATTGATGATTCATACATGGTGGGAAAAAGGATTTCTGTCTTGTTTGATAGTTTGTCAATAATGTTTCTGGGCTGTTTTCTACTTTGTACATCAAGCCAGAGATGATACATCATACTTTCTCTTCTGAACACACACACACACACACACACACACACACACACACACACACACACACACACACACACACACACACACACACACACACAAACACATTCACACACACAAACACATACACACATACACACACTTACACACACATTCACACACACAAACACATACACACACACACAAACACATTCACACACACAAACACATACACATACACACACACTTACACGCACACACTTACACGCACACACTTACACACACACACTTACACACACACTTACACACACACACGCACACATACACGCACACGCGCACATGCACACTCACACACACACACACACACACACTTACACACACGCACACACACACATACGCACGCACACACACACTCACACTCACACACACACGCACACGCACACACACACACACACCACACGTGTTGGGGAAGCTACTCTGAAAATAGAGTTTACGAAAGTACCAAGCACTTCACACTGGAAGAAGTTAAGCTACACTAATGCTTCCCTTAATAAAAATATAGTTGACTTAAATAAAGTTAATTTGAAAAAGTTGTTCAATCAAATCTGAAATGTGGAAAGTCAGACTTCAGAAAAATAGTTCACTCTGGAGTCAGATGTTAATAGAAAGCTTAATTTAGCCCATTAAACACAAAACTATTCATGTGAGAATGACGCAGGTCTGAAACCGATAAAGAAAGGAAGATATTGCCTACTTCACCCATATTTTAAATTGCAAAACAAAAATAGGTCCAGTAGTTAGCTACACCGCTACATGGTAACACAGTAGTGTGTAGTTTCAGTAGTTAGCTACACCGCTACATGGTAAAACAGTAGTGTGTAGTTTCAGTAGTTAGCTACACCGCTACATGGTAAAACAGTAGTGTTTACATGGTTAAACAGTAGTGTGTAGTTTCAGTAGTTAGCCACACCGCTACATGGTTAAACAGTAGTGTGTAGTTTCAGTAGTTAGCCACACCGCTACATGGTAAAACAGTAGTGTGTAGTTTCAGTAGTTAGCCACACCGCTACATGGTAAAACAGTAGTGTGTAGTTTCAGTAGTTAGCCACACCGCTACATGGTTAAACAGTAGTGTGTAGTTCCAGTAGTTAGCTACATGGTAAAACAGTAGTGTGTAGTTCCAGTAGTTAGCTACACCGCTACATGGTAACAACGTAGTGTGTAGTTCCAGTAGTTAGCTACACCGCTACATGGTAACACAGTAGTGTGTAGTTCCAGGAGTTAGCTACACCGCTACATGGTAAAACAGTAGTGAGTAGTTCCAGTAGTTAGCTAGACCGCTACATGGTAAAACAGTAGTGAGTAGTTCCAGTAGTTAGCTACACCGCTACATAGTAACACAGTAGTGTGTAGTTCCAGTAGTTAGCTACACCGCTACATGGTAACACAGTAGTGTGTAGTTCCAGTAGTTAGCTACACCGCTACATCGTAAAACAGTAGTGTGTAGTTCCAGTAGTTAGCTACACCGCTACATGGTAACACAGTAGTGTGTTATTCCAGTAGTTAGCTACACCGCTACATGGCAAAACAGTAGTGTGTAGTTCCAGTAGTTAGCTACATGGTAAAACAGTAGTGTGTAGTTCCAGTAGTTAGCTACACCGCTACATGGTAACACAGTAGTGTGCAGTTCCAGTAGTTAGCTACACCGCTACATGGTAACACAGTAGTGTGTAGTTCCAGTAGTTAGCTACACCGCTACATGGTAAAACAGTAGTGTGTAGTTCCAGTAGTTAGCTACACTGCTACATGGTAAAACAGTAGTGTGTAGTTCCAGTAGTTAGCTACACCGCTACATGTTAAAACAGTAGTGTGTTGTTCCAGTAGTTAGCTACACCGCTACATGGTAGCACAGTAGTGTGTAGTTCCAGTAGTTAGCTACACCGCTACATGTTAAAACAGTAGTGTGTTGTTCCAGTAGTTAGCTACACCGCTACATGGTTAAACAGTAGTGTGTAGTTCCAGTAGTTAGCTACACCGCTACATGTTAAAACAGTAGTGTGTTGTTCCAGTAGTTAGCTACATGGTAAAACAGTAGTGTGTAGTTCCAGTAGTTAGCTACACCGCTACATGGTAACAACGTAGTGTGTAGTTCCAGTAGTTAGCTACACCGCTACATGGTAACACAGTAGTGTGTAGTTCCAGGAGTTAGCTACACCGCTACATGGTAAAACAGTAGTGAGTAGTTCCAGTAGTTAGCTAGACCGCTACATGGTAAAACAGTAGTGAGTAGTTCCAGTAGTTAGCTACACCGCTACATAGTAACACAGTAGTGTGTAGTTCCAGTAGTTAGCTACACCGCTACATGGTAACACAGTAGTGTGTAGTTCCAGTAGTTAGCTACACCGCTACATCGTAAAACAGTAGTGTGTAGTTCCAGTAGTTAGCTACACCGCTACATGGTAACACAGTAGTGTGTTATTCCAGTAGTTAGCTACACCGCTACATGGCAAAACAGTAGTGTGTAGTTCCAGTAGTTAGCTACATGGTAAAACAGTAGTGTGTAGTTCCAGTAGTTAGCTACACCGCTACATGGTAACACAGTAGTGTGCAGTTCCAGTAGTTAGCTACACCGCTACATGGTAACACAGTAGTGTGTAGTTCCAGTAGTTAGCTACACCGCTACATGGTAAAACAGTAGTGTGTAGTTCCAGTAGTTAGCTACACTGCTACATGGTAAAACAGTAGTGTGTAGTTCCAGTAGTTAGCTACACCGCTACATGTTAAAACAGTAGTGTGTTGTTCCAGTAGTTAGCTACACCGCTACATGGTAGCACAGTAGTGTGTAGTTCCAGTAGTTAGCTACACCGCTACATGTTAAAACAGTAGTGTGTTGTTCCAGTAGTTAGCTACACCGCTACATGGTTAAACAGTAGTGTGTAGTTCCAGTAGTTAGCTACACCGCTACATGTTAAAACAGTAGTGTGTTGTTCCAGTAGTTAGCTACACCGCTACATGGTAACACAGTATTTAACTAATGAAAAAACAACCTAGTTTTGAAGTTAGTTAAACTACCACCAAGCTGCTGTAAAATGTAATTCACTACTTCCCAACACACACAAACACACATGCAAACCAACACACACACACGCAAACCAACACACACACGCAAACCAACACACACGCAAACCAACACACACACACACACACACACACACACACACACACACACACACACACACACACACACACACACACACAAACACATTCACACACACAAACACATACACACATACACACACTTACACACACATTCACACACACAAACACATACACACACACACAAACACATTCACACACACAAACACATACACATACACACACACTTACACGCACACACTTACACGCACACACTTACACACACACACTTACACACACACTTACACACACACACACGCACACATACACGCACACGCGCACATGCACACTCACACACACACGCACACGCACACACACACACACACCACACGTGTTGGGGAAGCTACTCTGAAAATAGAGTTTACGAAAGTACCAAGCACTTCACACTGGAAGAAGTTAAGCTACACTAATGCTTCCCTTAATAAAAATATAGTTGACTTAACTAAAGTTAATTTGAAAAAGTTGTTCAATCAAATCTGAAATGTGGAAAGTCAGACTTCAGAAAAATAGTTCACTCTGGAGTCAGATGTTAATAGAAAGCTTAATTTAGCCCATTAAACACAAAACTATTCATGTGAGAATGACGCAGGTCTGAAACCGATAAAGAAAGGAAGATATTGCCTACTTCACCCATATTTTAAATTGCAAAACAAAAATAGGTCCAGTAGATAGCTACACTGCTACATGGTAAAACAGTAGTGTGTTGTTCCAGTAGTTAGCTACACCGCTACATGGTAAAACAGTAGTGTTTACATGGTTAAACAGTAGTGTGTAGTTTCAGTAGTTAGCTACACCGCTACATGGTAAAACAGTAGTGTTTACATGGTTAAACAGTAGTGTGTAGTTTCAGTAGTTAGCCACACCGCTACATGGTAAAACAGTAGTGTGTAGTTCCAGTAGTTAGCTACACCGCTACATGGTAACACAGTAGTGTATAGTTCCAGTAGTTAGCTACAGCACTACATGGTTAAACAGTAGTGTGTAGTTCCAGTAGTTAGCCACACCGCTACATGGTTAAACAGTAGTGTGTAGTTCCAGTAGTTAGCTACACCGCTACATGGTAAAACAGTAGTGTGTAGTTCCAGTAGTTAGCTACACCGCTACATGGTTAAACAGTAGTGTGTAGTTCCAGTAGTTAGCCACACCGCTACATGGTTAAACAGTAGTGTGTAGTTCCAGTAGTTAGCTACACCGCTACATGGTAACACAGTAGTGTGTAGTTCCCGTAGTTAGCTACAACACTACATGGTTAAACAGTAGTGTGTAGTTCCAGTAGTTAGCTACACCGCTACATGGTAACACAGTAGTGTGTAGTTCCAGTAGTTAGCTAAACCGCTACATGGTAAAACAGTAGTGTGTAGTTCCAGTAGTTAGCTACACCGCTACATGGTAACACAGTAGTGTATAGTTCCAGTAGTTAGCCACACCGCTACATGGTAACACAGTAGTGTATAGTTCCAGTAGTTAGCTACACCGCTACATGGTAAAACAGTAGTGTGTAGTTCCAGTAGTTAGCTACACCGCTACATGGTAACACAGTAGTGTGTAGTTCCAGTAGTTAGCTACACCGCTACATGGTAACACAGTAGTGTGTAGTTACAGTAGTTAGCTACACCGCTACATGGTAACACAGTAGTGTATAGTTCCAGTAGTTAGCTACAACACTACATGGTTAAACAGTAGTGTGTAGTTCCAGTAGTTAGCCACACCGCTACATGGTAAAACAGTAGTGTGTAGTTCCAGTAGTTAGCTACTCCGCTACATGGTAACACAGTAGTGTATAGTTCCAGTAGTTAGCTACAGCACTACATGGTAACACAGTAGTGTGTAGTTCCAGTAGTTAGCAACACCGCTACATGTTAACACAGTAGTGTGTAGTTCCAGTAGTTAGCTACACCGCTACATGGTTAAACAGTAGTGTGTAGTTCCAGTAGTTAGCTACACCGCTACATGGTAAAACAGTAGTGTGTAGTTCCGGTAGTTAGCTACACCGCTACATGGTAAAACAGTAGTGTGTAGTTCCAGTAGTTAGCTACACCGCTACATGGTAACACAGTAGTGTATAGTTCCAGTTGTTAGCTACACCGCTTCATGGTTAAACAGTAGTGTGTAGTTCCAGTAGTTAGCTACACCGCTACATGGTAACACAGTAGTTTATAGTTCCAGTAGTTAGCTACACCGCTACATGGCAAAACAGTAGTGTATAGTTCCAGTAGTTAGCTACACCGCTACATGGTAACACAGTAGTGTGTAGTTCCAGTAGTTAGCTACACCGCTACATGGTAAAACAGTAGTGTGTAGTTCCAGTAGTTAGCTACACCGCTACATGGTTAAACAGTAGTGTGTAGTTCCAGTAGTTAGCTACACCGCTACATGGCAAAACAGTAGTGTATAGTTCCAGTAGTTAGCTACACCGCTACATGGTTAAACAGTAGTGTGTAGTTCCAGTAGTTAGCTACACCGCTACATGGTAAAACAGTAGTGTGTAGTTCCAGTAGTTAGCTACACCGCTACATGGTAAAACAGTAGTGTGTAGTTCCAGTAGTTAGCTACACCGCTACATGGTAACACAGTAGTGTTTAGTTCCAGTAGTTAGCTACACCGCTACATGGTAAAACAGTAGTGTGTAGTTCCAGTAGTTAGCTACACCGCTATATGGTAAAACAGTAGTGTGTAGTTCCAGTATTTAGCTACACCGCTACATGGTAACACAGTAGTGTGTAGTTCCAGTAGTTAGCTACACCGCTACATGGTTCAACAGTAGTGTGTAGTTCCAGTAGTTAGCCACACCGCTACATGGTTAAACAGTAGTGTGTAGTTCCAGTAGTTAGCTACACCGCTACATGGTTAAACAGTAGTGTGTAGTTCCAGTAGTTAGCTACACCGCTACATGGTAAAACAGTAGTGTGTAGTTCCAGTAGTTAGC